>NC_089155.1:284888-290078 GCF_009819655.1 Sylvia atricapilla
ATCTGGCCTAGGTCAGCAATCAGGGCCTTAAGATTATTCTGCCCAGCAAAGGCATCAGAAGCCAGGCTGATCCAGATCCCAAAGGCTTCAAGTTACAGGAGCCAAGGCGGAGCTGATGGATGTATCCAACTCCTTCCGCTGCAGCTTGGGCACTGTTAACACACCCACCTAACCTAACACCACAACATTCCTCAGAGGGAAAGAGCCACCCCATAAGCCTTGGTCTTCAGAAAAACTCCAACTGAAGGCTTAAAGGACAAGAAAATGAAACACAACATCCAGACAATGAGACGTGTCTGCACGGAGAGTTCAGAATCTGCCGTGTCAGAAATGCTGCCAGAGCCCCTGGCAGGTGCACAGATGGCAAAGAGGGAATCCATTCACCACAATGCAGAGTCCCACAGGCTTTCATTTACCTGGCTTTTTCACTCTCCAGGGCATTCACAGAAGCCTGCAATTCTGAATTCTGCTGTGCCACTTGTTCCCAATGACTCCTTTCCCTCTCTATGTTCTGCAGGTACACTTGCAGCTTCTTGTTCTGATGTTCTGCCTCCTCCAGCATCTTCTGGACATGCTCAACCTCCAACAACTTCTGCCTTGACTTTTCCTGAGCCTCACTCACGTCGTGCTGGGCTCTCCGGACAATTCTTTCCTGGCACTTTCGGGAGGCTGCCAGCTGGGATGTCAACTCTCCCACCTGCAGTCAAACAGAACAAAGCAGTCAGAGGCTACAGCCACAGCCTGTCACTGTCAGCCACAGCAGAGGCTGTGAAGAAAGGGAAAGGACAACTTTCCATTGCTCCCTGTCCTGAGAGCACCAGATTCACAATGCAAAAGGACAACGTGTTTCAATCTCTAGAGTGGCCTGCCAAGGGCAACTGAAAAAGCACCTCCCAAACCAAGGTTAGCAAGAGGAGGCCAGCAGGAATCCATGCTGATGGTTGGTGGCTAACAGCCCAGAGGACTAGCCCAGCTGCCCAGGGCAGCAGCTGAGATTCAGCAGAGCACTGAGTGTCCTTCAGAGCAGCTGCCAGGGAGCCCCCAGAGCACAAGGCAGCCCCAGGGATCCGCACAAGGCAGCCCCTATCAGCTGCTGCTCTGCCATGGAAAAGCAAGAAGGGCACAGATCCCTTGCTGGATGACGGCAGTGCCTCTGCTGTTGCACTCACCTGCTTTTGTAGAGCCTCCCTCTGCTCAAGGAGAACATTCATTTCCGCTTTGAAGTCTTGTATTTCTTCCTGGTGCCTCCTCTGCCCTGCCTGGATTTCATTTCGAGCCTCCTGCAGCTCAGCTTGCAGCTCTGCCTTGATGGTCTGGCAACAAAATGCAGAGCAACTTCCTCAGACCTTTACTCCGGCTCAGCTATTCCCACTTGCTGCCTCAAAATCCCATTCCTTCAGCTACTTCTTTTGGCTTCTCTACCCAGCTCAACTTCCACTTCATGCCTTCCTTCCTGGGGCTGAGCTCTGGAGCTTCCCAGGCTCTGTGCTCCCAGGGCCTGAAGCAGCCCTTGCCTCCTCAGTCCCAGGAGCTGCCTTTTGTGCCCTTGTCTCTGCCCTGCCCTCTGAGTCCCTGCCTCATCAGACTTTCGTCCCCTTCTCTTGCTGCTCTTCCATCCCCTGCCTGAGCTGCTGGACCTGCTGGCAGGCTTGGCTGAGCTCTCCCTGAGTTTGGAGCAGTGCCTCTGAAAAAGCACTCTTCTCATTCTGCTCTTCCAACAGGACCTGCTCAGAAGAAAAGAGCAGAGGCCTTCACACTTCTCCTGCAACATCTGTGTGGCAAGAGGCAAAGTCTGATGGGCTCACGTGCCCTCCGAGCACTGGGCTGCTGCTCCCCTGGGCCACTGTCTGCCCCGGGGGAGACACAGCTTCCCAGCAAGTGTCTGAAAACACAGCCCGGAAAACATTGCTGGGTTACTCTTCAGAAATACTCCAGACAAGTCTTTAAAATGATTTTTCCCTTGTCAGCATTCCTACGCCGCCCTCCCTGTGCCTGTAAAAGAAATGTCCTACAAACTCCCTTTAGCGATGAACACCTACCAGTACACAGCAAAACGGGAGTGGTAAGAGAACCTTGAAGAGAACAGTGAAGATTCCAACAGCTCTTGGAAAAATAGAACACAAGAGCAGCAAAAAGTCTCAGCTGAAAGCTGATGTTTCTGTCTGGCTTCCTGTGATGAGGGGGCTCATTCCTAGTCCCCAAGATGGCCCCGTTCACCTTTCACCTGCCCAGATTCAATGTGGAAGACACGGAGGGCATGCTCCACACAGCCCCATATCCTGCCATCTCTCATAGCTCCAGCCTTGCAGAAAATCACACCAGTTCACCTTTCACAATCATTACCTCTCGCTTGGAATTTTCAAATCTAGTTTGTGATAGCAGTGCTAGTAACACAAGGTCCAACCATAGCCAGGAAATGGCCCGTTGGAGCATCTGCCAGTCTCACCTGCACATCCTTCCTTTCCTGCTCCAGGCTCTCCAATTCCCTCTGCAGAGATGCCACCTCTTCACGAAGGGTCGCAGCTTCTCCTTTCAGGGCAATTTCTAGTGAGGTATTCTGCTCTTCAGCTCTCCACATTGCTGCAGGAGGGAAGGGGAAGGAGAAGGGGAAAAGCAAAGCAAAGGCAAACTGATGTGTGTCCTGCAGACACAACGGCACTGTCTTCTCTGCCTGCCTGTGATTGCCAGGCCCTAAGCCCACAAGGGCTTCAAAGCTGACAGAAATGAAGGAAACTTCCAGGCAGACAGAAAAGCAGGAATGAAAGGGATATGGTTCAGAGGAATAGGAAAGAGTGTTTGCTCTTGGACTTGTGCAGAGTGAACAATCCAAGAGAGACAAAGGAGCAGGAACACCTGTGCAGCTGTGCTCCAGACAGGCCAATAGCCTGGAGGCTCTGGCAGGGCCTGGAGTTTGGGGGAATGGAGCTGAGGCACCCAGCTACAGCTCCTTAGCACAGACAGGGCACCTGAAAGGCACCAGCTGTGCATGGGATCAGCCACAGCATCTTTCTTGAGAAAAAGCTTTCACGGGCACCAGGATGGATAAATCTCCTGCTGGTTGTTTTTCCCCTCTGCCATCTCTGGGCACTGCTCTTTTCCTTTCCATGGGATCAGAGATCCCTGCTGTCAGGACAAGTTGGGGCAATGAGTGGGAGAGCAGAAGCTGTACCTTGCTCAGTGTCCTCCAACTGTATCTGCAGCTCCTGATTGAGGGCCCTGAGATTCTCCATCTGAGCCTGTGTCTTCTTCAGCTGCATCTCCACAGCCTTACACTGTATGGCCATGGCCTCTGCTCTCTCCTCAGAGCTCTGGAGCCTGACACGAAGCTCAGACACCTCAGTTTCCAGCAGCTGCTTCTCTTGAGTTGCCTCGCGAACTGCCTTCTCCATCACTGCATGCAGCTGGGCCCGGCTCTGGAAGATGGATGCACAGAGCCTCAGGGACAGGGCTGCTCCTGAGGCTCAGAGTGGGCGGTAGGGAGAGCAAGAAAGGAGAGATGAGTTCAGGCAAAAAACACACAGGAAACAGAAGGCCCAGAAGCAAGGACTCCAATGGAGACAAATGGAGAGAAAACAGGGAAAGGGAGGCAATGGGCATCCTTGGGGCTGCAGCTCTGAACTCTGGCTGAACTGGCTGTGGTGGAAGGGCTGTCCCCAGCATGCCATAGCCACGTCTGTGTCCCCACATTGCTCAGGGCCTGGCACAGGCCCCAACACTGTCTGGGACAACACTGCTAACAGAGGGACAGAGAAGCTCCAAAGGAGTCTGCTGCTGCTTCTCCTCCCACATTTCCTGCTGGGACCAGGCCAGAGAATGGGGGAAGACATTGGCAGCACACAGCACATGCAGCCTTGGCCTCAGGGTGTAGCAGAAGCAGCACAAGGCAGAACACGGCAGCAGTGGACGCTGCAGGGAGGGGAAGGAGTTTGTGGCCTCCAAGGCAAAGGTGGTGTTGTGTGTCCCTGGAGAAGAGGATGCCAGTGCACTGCTTACCTGGGTGTTGAACTCCTGCAGCTCTCTTCTCTGTTTAGAAAAGAGCTGCTGGGTCTCCTGAAGAGCAGAACGAAGCAGAGACACCTCAGTGTTCAGTGCCAGGTTCTTTTCTTCCAGTGTTCTGAGGCACAGGTTCTTTTCCTCCAGAGACTGATTCAGCCTAGAAGGGAAGCGTGCAACTCATTACTGCATGATATCACATTTTATGAACTCTGAGGACTTCCATCACCACAGGGAAAACCTGCTCTGTCTGATGAGGTTTGTCTAAACAATTTGGCTGTTTCTTGCCCCTGCAGGTGCCCACTCTGCTTCTATTCCTGAAAAAACAGGGAGTTCCTGCCTTCATGCCTGACCTTCTTTTTGAGATGGGAATGTGAGCACAAACCTAACAAAGTTTTGCAATGAAGATATTATGGGAAATGAACAGCATTCTTCTGACTAACCATGCTCCAAGGCTTTGGTCAACATGGAAGAGACCTTTCCTTCCCCCATCTTGTATGTCCAGGTAGGAGGAGCAGCACCCTGCAGCCAGGGGATCTCTGGGAAGTTGCCTAAGATTTACCAGCACACGTCCAACTTTCAGCTGGAGGAACAAAGGCCGAAGGCAGGAGTGGCAATTGAGGCTTGAAGCACAACCTGATGGAAGACGCAGAAACCTCCAGGCAAGTGAAGAGTGCCTTGCCTTTCCTTTGTCTTTTTTTTTGGAAGAAGAATCCGATGGCACTGAAGACTGGCAGGACTTGATCAGCTGGAGGAGCCCCCTAGCCTTGGACTTTTGCTTGCATTCCTTGCACAGTCAGTAATGCCTGTGACTGTGGAGGGGGTCAGGGAACCTGCTTGACCCCCTCCTGGCACTGGGGAGCATTTTATGAGGAGCAATGCATCGGAGACATTCTGGTTTCTTGGGTACCTCTGAGGACAATCTGGCCTAGGTCAGCAATCAGGGCCTTAAGATTATTCTGCCCAGCAAAGGCATCAGAAGCCAGGCTGATCCAGATCCCAAAGGCTTCAAGTTACAGGAGCCAAGGCGGAGCTGATGGATGTATCCAACTCCTTCCGCTGCAGCTTGGGCACTGTTAACACACCCACCTAACCTAACACCACAACATTCCTCAGAGGGAAAGAGCCACCCCATAAGCCTTGGTCTTCAGAAAAACTCCAACTGAAGGCTTAAAGGACAAGAAAATGAAACACAAC